>NC_056731.1:669246070-669286070 GCF_019279795.1 Protopterus annectens
CAGGCTGATTGGTTAAACAAAAGCTTAAGTTGTACACAGCAAAACATTTAGAAAACTACCAGTTAGAAGGTTATTTGTTATTAATGATGTAACTGCATATTATGGACAAATGTTGCGAAATTATATGCTCCTGCAAAGGTGACTCGGAACAGTGTATGTTTTGTTTGGGGATACAAAATAATTATAATCTGCAACTGTCAAGTGCATTAATGTGGAGCAATGGTGAATATATGTCTCTACTGCAAGTTGTAGATAAAACAATAATGCTATAAGTTGCCAAAGAGAATGGATATTCTTGCCTAAGTAAAGGTAAACTCTGGTAATCATTAATAGTTTTGGCTCATATTTCAATAATATTGTTTTTAAACCTCATCTTCTGAGCTTTGAATTGTCATAGCATGATTCATTTTGCAGAAGGGTAGCATCTTGTGGGGTCTAAAAAGATCCACTCCTTGTATGTGAAAAGTGACATAGAGTACAGGTGTATAAATGCAGAAACACATCCATGCGTTCTAGCAGATTACTGGTCTGCTGTGGGTGCTCAGTTTTTGTAGCCAGCCTTTCACACATCCGCATCCATCTTCCCCACTGAATGATTTCCATTTGTTCCAAGTATTCCTCATTCCTTCTGGTGCCCTCCATATCATCAGTCATTCATGCAGAACATACCATCTTCCTTCCACTCATCCTGTGAAGTACTTGTCCTTGTCCCTATGCTTGCCATGATGCCTAGTGTGCTCTCCATTACATCTTACTTTGAATGTTTCAGTCCTTTGCCCTTGGCAATGCAGTGTGTCCATATCACATTCAAAATCCATCCCCTCGTTCAGAGTACATGTGCCTTGCATTCTCACTGCTTCCTCATCAGTTATCCCTTTTATCCTCCCTACCTTCTTGGGAACTTTCTTTTATACCAGATTCACTGCCCCTATCTCCTTCTGATCTTACGTTTTTTAAACATGGGTGCAGTATTTCAAGTGAGGCCTTAGCAGTGGCCTCTGCAAATGAAGGATATTTGTTTTTCCTAGAGTCCACACCCTTAGCTGAGAATGTACCCAAGAATTTGGTTGAGATTCATTGGAATTCTTCCCCATTTTCTATGATTTACCATGCTACTTTCTACAACCAGCAAATATATTTAATTCTCTTATTCATCAGCGTACCATCTATTATTCCTACCCCATAATGTATGTCACCGTACCCTTTATTTTGTGCTCTGAACTTCAACTGCCTCTTATTATCTACTCTGTGATTTCCTGAAGGTCTTTCTGCAGACTCTGTCATCTATCTGCCACCACCACTCTTATTTTTGTAGATTTATGCAAGTAGATAAAGGACAGATGAACATCTAATTTTCCCACTGGTATCATGTGCATGTTGTGCCATGTGTAGAGCCACTAAACAGAGATAAATAGCAGAGTATGCTTATTAAAGCATAATCAGCTGAATGACCAACTCAAGATGGCAGAGCCATTTAGGAAGCTATAACGTAACCATGTTGAGATGGTGTAGCCCCTTGCCATGAACTCCAAAACCTATTGCAATGCAGCCACCATCACACTTAACAAAAAAAAAAAAAAAATGTTAGGGGCTGTTGCTGCTACTTGCCTGTGTATGTGCAATTGGCTCATATCTATGCTGCTGATAGACCTCATCCAAGGAGAAGGGTGTTCAGACCCCATTTAACATATCATGCACTGCATGATGATGAAATAGTAGAGTGATACAGGGTCGATAGGGAAACACTACAGGAAATTTGAAGCCTCTGCTGCCCCTGCTTCAGACCCAGTGGAAATCAAGGAGAGCCTTTACCAGTGGAAACTAAGGTGAGTGTAGCATTAAGGATATTAACTACTAGTATATTCCAGAGTCTCACAGGGGATATACTAGGGGTGTCACAAGCCTTAGCTTCACAAATATTCCATTAATAAGGGTGTACATCTATTTTCCACTCACACCAGAGGAGATAGCAAGAACAATGCAGGAATTCCATGCTGTAGCACACTTGCCTGAAGACTTGGCAGCTATAGACTGCACTCATATCAAAATAAAAGCCCCACCTGGTGAACAGGGAAGGGCATACATCAACAGGAAGGAGTTCCACTCACTCATTGTCAGGTTGTTTGTAATGCCCGAGTGATCATCCTCAGTGTCTGTGCAAGCAACCCAGGCAGTTACCATGACTCACTGATGTGGCACACCTCTCATCTGTACAGAAGGTTTGCTAGTGGTGATGTTCCACAAGGCCATCTGCTGGGTGATGCAGGTTATGTACTGGAACCCTGGCTCATGAAAGCCGTCAGAAATGCACACATACCCACAGAAGAAGGATACAACAATGTCCATGCTCAAACTACAAACAACATAGAGAATGTGTGTGTTACATTGAAGTCATGGTTTGACTGTCTAGACGCATCAGGGGGTGGCCTGCAGTAATGATCCAGGGACCTGTGCAGAAACTCACACAGTCTGTGCTATGTTGCTCAATATCATCTTGAGAAAATAGCTACAACAGGAACAACAAGGGCTAGGACCACACATTCCTGAACCACAGGCAGGGGCAGACAAGTATTCTGAGGAAGAACCTCCAGCTGCAGAAATAGCCAACAGACATAGGCATGCACAATATGCCCTTGCCCTGTGTAAAAGGCAAAGGATAGAGCACACAGTCACCACCTAAGACTCAAAGGTCAGTGCATACACCAAGCAACTAAGAGACAAATGATAATACACACTCACCAGCGAAGGAATACACATAACCTAAGCACATATAAATATAAAAAGTGATGCCATCCGATGTCCACAAGCATTACTTACCCATGTAAAGTATTTGTACAGATAGCATCAGACAGAGAGAGCCCCAACACACATGACTCATAACTGCAATAATGTCAAAGCAAGTGAGGAACCTGTAGTATACAAACAAATGTTTAAGAAGATAAACTACCTGCATACTGTCAGTGTCATAGCTATCCAGTCTGTGGGGGGATACAGAAGGCAAAGGGTGACACCAAAGAGATGTGGATGCTGTTCCTCCTCCCAGCAGACATAACATCACAGATACTGCTTAATCCAGTGTGTCACTCATCCTATCCAATGAGTCATCCAGATGGATAAGGCAGTCACATAATAGTCAATGATAACACAATACCGTGAAGTAACCATACAAACATGGACAGTACAGCAAGAACTGCCACAAGTGCAGGATAGCAGCAGTAAAATTTTAAAGTTGCAAAATTCTTTTTTCCATTCCATACTGAAATACATTCAAAATATGCACATGTAAGCAGTTTGTGTAGAGGACAAACATAACTTATGAAATAGTCCTGTGATTTGTAGAGCAATCTCCTCCAAGTATCTAGCAATGTTGTGTCTATATTCAATCAATTTTCCATCATTCCACTTCCATAGCCACACCATTACCATTCTATAGTGTAGCTTCAGCCCTCTGAGCATTGTGAAGATGCAAGTGAGGTGTGAAATCATCAGCTTTCCTGAATACACAAAAATCAGTTTGTGTAGGGGAATGTAAACATGGTGTAGGAAGCCGTTGCCTGCACACTCCCTGGGACTGCATGGAGGAGCAATAAAATGTTAGCTGTTAATGGCTTGCAACTGTTTCTGACTGCTCTGACTACAACAACAAGCAATACTGAAATGACTGTTCTCCCTGAAGTGTTTGCATCATATAAAGCATATTTACAATAAAAAGCTGTAAGTATCTTGAGAGCTATGAGAATGACCTTAACATCACTGACATCCTTGTACTAAGAACACACTGTTCATCCTCTGCTTACAATATGTCTGAAATTCTGATTAGCTATATATTACACATTGAAACAAAGATGCAAGCAAATGGCTAAGACATTACATTTCTGTAGTTAAGCTGAAAGGATGGGAAGATGTTCAGAAACTAAGGAGAAGTGGCTGGCAGTGTTGGCAACCTGACATTAAAATGGTGTGGGCTATTATCAGCATGATGTATTGGTCAATATGACATTGATCTAGACATGTTCAAGTGAATGAGAAAGTAACATTTTCCAGTACTGTGTTGAAGGCAAAGATGGATGATAAGAAGCACAACTGTGTGTGTGTTGTTATTGCACTGAGTTGAGGGTTCACTTCCAGATAGTGTGCTCTCCAGCAAAGTTCATTCTTATTTTCTGAGCATATTATCAAGTTGTATCACACACAGATCTAGGAAATTTCACAATCCTGCCTTTTCAAAATTATTACCATATATTTGTTACTTCTGACAATTATCTATTTTTTTTTTTTTTGCGATCCTCCTTTGCATGTGTTTTAGTAGAGCACACTCTTGACTGGCAGCATTTTGAGACAGTGAATATTTGTTGTTTTGCCTGTTTAATTTCAACCTGCTTAGGAGAGTGCAAACAGGAAACAGTGAACAAGTTCATTTCTGTAATCTTAATTAGCACAAACATGTTTGGCACAGGTGCGCAGTATGAGTGATGTACACATTTTGTGTACCCATTTCTGTGGCAGAAGCTGTAAATTAACTCAAGTGTTCAAATCCATACAGTGTGAAAGGACTGTGAAATTTATTAATCCAGATGTAAGAATCACTGTCATCATAACTTTATACGTTTTTTCTGATTTTTGCTTCCTGCACTTGTTTGTTGCTGAGTGGTGCAATATCAAGCTTATCTGGTTAAGGAAAAAAGTGAAAAATGTTACTTGGGCAGCCTTCTGTAGCACAAACAGGCTTAGTGAAAATGCACGAATGTTAGCACTCTGGACAGTAATGAGTAGAGAACATCCACATCCTAGGTAACTGTTTCTGTGGCACTAGCTGCATGTGGAATGATTTTAGAAATTGAGCATAGTTGATCCACGGTTCAAACCTAGATAACGCTTACTTTTACAAAGGTTGTCAGAATCAGTTTCTGACAACACTTTGATTAGGAAGGTAACACTACATACACATATCTATCATAATTATGTTTGTTGCAATACATGTCTCATTAATACTTTGATAAATTAATTTTGTAAGTAGCATATGTCATTACTGATTTAGTCATGAAACACAGTTGAATGTGTATAATCATTTAAGCAGGATATATTTGATGGAATAAAAATGGACTTGCATACCTATGATGAGCAGAATACTTAAATTAAGGTAATCTTTTCCCCTCATATAGGCAAACTCTGTGTTTATGACAGTATGTGTAGTGAGGTATGTATGCATCATACTCCAACCTGTATTAATCAGTTCATGAAAGTCTATCCATCTGACATACATTTACAAACAGTAATAATGCTTCTTTCATGGGAATGCATTTCACAGGACTTCTAAAGTCACACACATACAGGTCTATCTCTATCTGAAGTATGTAGCCATTCATACTGAATGCATTTTGTATGTAATAAAGATGGCTGAAAGGGAGTTCTCCTGTGACACTGACAAATAATCACCTTGCTTAAAATGTATGCATTATTTCTTTCTTAGGTATGATTCCCACATTGGTCAACTAACTTTTTTACAGTGTGTAATTCCAGAAAGTTATGTGCCAAGTCATCCTATTTAACTTCCAAAACACCAAGGATAACAACTCAAGCCATTGAAGCTGTCAGTGGTGACCATCTGAAAAAGTGTGAATAGGTTGAGTATCACATATGGCAAATCTTATTGCCATGCTTCACACCTTCATTGCTGTTTGATAAAACACCTTCCGCTTTGCTTGCAAATGCCTCTGGGTGCTTTCCATCGTGCAAATGCAGTTGGCATGATAGTGCATGTTTGCAGATTAGTTGTTAAATATGAGATTGGAATTTGGCGCCAGTTCACACTTACAGTTGAAGTTTGACTTCTGCAGGTATGGATGGTATGGGAGATGATGGTGAATTTAGACCACAAAAACTGAGTGTTAAGAAGCTAAGGATATTTGTGGCACTCTATGTGAAACATTACAGCTGTAGGCTGCTGCAGGGGAGCTATACTGGTTCTCAGTAAAAGTGAGACTTGGAACAGTAGCAAAGGCTGTCTCCAGTGCAACTGGCATCCCACACACTGGAGAGAATTGTTGTCACTACTATAGTGACCTGAAGCAGTGCAAGAAGAACCTCCTTTGCCAATGAGATGAGTTTAGGACTGCTGACATCCTACAGTTGTGTACGTATACTGACCTATCTGTATTAAGTGATATAGAATACAGTACCCAGCAAGACTGTCATTCAGTATGCTTTTATGTCTCTTCTTGTCTTATTCTATTTTGAGTATCTGCTGAAGACATTGCAGTGGGCTGTGAGGTGCACCAAGTGAGGTTAACTAGTCTCAGAGAGGCATGGTGTACATATGCATCAGATGTCACTATTGTAATTGAATGCAGTAGGGCAATGCTGTAGTACATAGTTGTATTTATGATATCATAGCAGTGGAACTGATTATAGGTACAACAGAATAAGACCTTCCCATCATACCTGGATGTGGCAAAGTTGTATAGAAATGGATAACCATAACTCTTTCTTTTCTGAAATTCAATAGTCATATGATATGCCATAGATCTAATTATTTCACTTTTTGCCTCACCCCATCCCTTCTCTCTTGATTGCTTTTTTCCTTCTTTTTTTAGCGGGTATGTTTGCACCTGATTTTTCACCTAACTTTCCAACCTGACCATCACATTCCTAAGCACCTTCCCCAACATTCTCCTCTCTTTGAAAGAAAAAAGTAAGAAAGTGTCACCTATCCCACTAAAAATAATGACTCACTTTACTTATGTGTCTTCTTGACACACTTGTTTTGGTACAACTGGCTGTACAACATTATTCTGTTGTTGTCATCTACCTCTGGTGTGGTGACAGTCCAAATTCAGCAAATTGTGGCTGCACTCCATTTATGATGTGAAGAAGTGAATATCTATGGTTCTCTCCAACTACCTTCCTGCAAATTCCTCTATTCTTTCCCCTGTGTCCTCCCCTCTGCTTGCCGCCCCATTTCACCATTTTCCTATCAACCCCTTTTTCACACATTTAATACAGTCAAAAAATGGAATCATACATAGCCAGAAATGGCCCATAAGAAAGACTTCACCCATTTTGCCTCAGCATTTGTATGGACATAGGCATCTTGCACTAATGCCAAGAGATGGTGAATGGCTGTTCATGTGCCATGGCATAAACTAGTCAGTTTGCCATTGCAAAAAGGTGCTCAAACATGTAAAAATTACTTGCCTAAACATTGCTTTTTGGCCATAGCCTCAAGGGATCAAATCCAGATATATGTCACATTATTTCTTACTGTGATGACTTCTACAATATGTTTAATGACATACATCTTAATGTTTACCCAGTAACAACCTCTCATGAACAGATTTTGAATGCTGTTGCAAAAGAGCATTTGCACACTCATTCATGCTCATAAGAAAGAATTATTAAACCACCCTTATTCTACCCAGGTCAGCAGCAGTTTTTGCCTGTCCTACAGCTTCTTCATCCCCACAGCCATCACTTACTGATACAGAGCAAGACTGATTAGTACTGATGGCACACCATAAAGGTACACATTAATGACCCATAACACCACCCTTTCATATGTGTCTGTCTTCACCCTTTCTCACCCCATTGTACTGTTGACTATTCATTAGACTGATGGATGTAATTTTCTCTCTGCCATTACTTTGCTAAAGAATACATTTACATCTTCCACTGGCTAAAAAGCAGTGTCCCTTCAAATGTGTGATTTTGCCATGTGTGCAGTAGAATTTTCTTGGTGGGTATCTAGAAGTAACGATCAAGTCTGTAAACTTAAATTTTTATCTTGACAATTGTTCATATCCAACATTAGGTGAAACCTCATACTGCCTGCTTTTATAAGAGTCTTTCCTATGAAGGAGTTGCCAGTGTATCTCTCTAAGCCCCTTCTGTTTTATCAGTTGTAGTGTTATTTAGTTGTGCAAGGTCTGGTAATGAGCAACTGTAGTATGTCAAGCTAAATGGCATTTCAGGTTTTATTGTGTAATGCAGTGTTTTCCTTACACCTCATTGTACATCAAGTTAACTTGTGATTTCCCTTGAAGCATGTCTCTTATGTAGTACTTATAAAATATTATTTCAGTAGCTATTGCATACACAATTTTGCCAGGAAACATATTTATACTAGTCTTTCCTATGTATTCTTGGAGTCATGATAAAAAGTTAATATAATAATCACATTCTGACACTTTTTGTAATAGCTGCATATTGGAGTCAAACACTGCTTCAGCTTAGCGTTTTTTTCATTTAGCTCAGAGAGTTTACAACTTGTGCCACAGAGAAAGCTAGGTTAATAGATGGATCTTCTCCACTAACTACTGTCTAGAGTGCTGACATCTGTGCATCTCTGCTAAGCCTGTTTGCACTGTAGAAGGCACACCAATGTAGTCTTTCATGATTTCCATCAGCAAATAACTCTGTTTGCTTGCAGTGCACCATCATGCAAATGGGGAAGGGAAATACAGCACTTCATTTTTTATTTGAGCTTTGGAGCTAACACTGGTGGGTATAACAACATTTGCAAAACATATGTATGCAATAGTGAAGATAAAAAAAATTATCTGTTGGAAATGTAATCAGAACCACATTTCCTCTGTAATTCTTATTTGTGCAAAGGTTACCAGGGATCACCACCAAACACCAGTAAACAGTGATACTTCACAGTCCAAATTCAACACATTAAAGTCTGCACACTTTGCCAACATCCTTGCAGATATTTTTCTCAGCATTGACCTTTAGGAAGTGAATTGGAACGCAAATAAGTATTGCTACTTAATGATATTACTTCATTACAAGCAAGTTGTGCAATGCACTCATTTGAAATGCAATGAGCTATGTGGTTAATTGACTACTTAATTCTAAAGATTTTGGTCTGCATTGTGGAACTGCACAAATGATATACAACCACATACAGCCTTGACACACAGAAATCATCATTTGTTTCCCTCCTCTATTAGAACATTAAGTATTGCTTGGTATTGACAGTCCACATTGCCCATGCATGAGCTCATACTATTATTGATATATGGTTTACTTCATGTTTGTTCATCCTGTTTCACAAGTGTGTTTGTATCATATACACATGATAGGTAGGTACATGTCACTCTCAGTTCTGCAGTATACATTAATGGCAGCTTACCTGACATAGGTCAACAGCCATTATCCCTTATTGATTATGGCATTGACCTTACTCCATCATATCAACAAATATAGACTTGCCCAAAACCTTCAACATCATAATATCTTATCTGACACAGAATGAGATGCTAACCCTATCTACACTACACTGTCAGAGTGTAAGGTCAGATTTCTGCAGTCGTGATTATGTTAAGTACTGTGTCCTCTAGATTGTGCCAATGGATAGGTAGGATGCTCTAATCTCACAGCAGCCAACTTGCATGTGTATGTCTGGAATTGTGCAACCATGATCTTAACTACTGCACTCCACAATACAGTTATAGCCTGGAGTTGATTTTACATTGCAGAGTGAGTCCACAACAATTTCAGACCCTTCCCCTATGTAATCTTCTGTACAACACCACACTGATGGCATCCTGTATAAGGTGCACTCTCATACAATCAAAGTCAGAATTCTGCAGTGGCGCTTGTGTTAAGTACAGTAGGTAGGCAGTTCTAATCTCTTCACAGTAAAATGTGTGTGTGTGTGTGTGTGTGTGTGTGTGTGTGTGTGTGTGTATGGAATTGGGTAAATATGATCTTAACTACTTCTGTCTACAGTAGAGTAGTAGCCAGGATTTAATTTTACACTGCAAGGTGAGTCAGACTTGTGTTGGTGCTTATGTTAAGTACTGTCTCCTCTAGATTATATAGGTAGATAAGTGGGGAGTTGTAATCTCACAACAATCTGTTTGTATGATGGCGAATTCATTGCATCAGTGGAGAATTAATTCAACAGGTGTGCTCATTTAACTCCCACTTGTGAGAAACATTTGCACAGTTAGATAGTCCCACAACCCCTTTCAATCTGTCCACAAATGCATGCTGTCTGTCATACACTGAGGATGTCATCATTTTAATAATGCACTCTCACACCACAAAAGTCAGACCTCTCTTGTGGCACATTAGTGGGTTAAATACAATAATATGACTCTTCTGTGTGTGTGGGAACATGAATTAATGTGTGAGTATCTTACACCTTCTAGTATTAAATACATTTAGAATTGTACATAGCTGCAGAAGCTATTTCTGCACACACACCTCCTTTGTAATACTGCTTATGTCATGCTTTTCAAAGGTGCAGTGTGACTCACATGCAATCAGACTTCTTCTGTGGTGTGTGTGTATAATACTCTTGTTTATAGATTGTGCCAGTACATAGAGAGGGAGTTCAAATATAGGAATGACTGTCATTGGTGAGTGTGTGTTTCTTCCTCCTACTCTGTAGAGCAGGCTGCAAATGCAAATATGAGGTATATATCTATACAGCGTGCTTATGCTGTGCAACCACTTTTTAGCAGAAACATGAAGGTAATACACAATGGTGATGTTATAGATTGCAATGTGCTGTGTCACAGTTGTCAAATAAATCTGTATTTGCACTTTTAGCAAGCCTTCATTACCCTGTGATGTTATCTATATAGCTCAAATCCTGAAAGTCAGCATACATGTTGATAACAGTATTGTTACCTGCATGTGCTATGTTCAAGTGTAGATGTTGTTTCCTGTTACAATAGTTTACTCTGCATTTCCTTTGGAAAGGCTATGTTGAAGTCTGACGTCATTTGAATAGATTGCCATTCCATTATGTTTGTAGTGAGACACCTCCTCAGGAGTAAGGGGATGAGATGATATAATCTATGTTATTGCCTAAGTAAGGGTTGTGTTCCAATACAGGATTATATCCATATTAGATATAAATGTTGTTCTACCATCACAGTGACTGCAACAATGGGCTACAGGTATGATTGGATATACCTAGAATCAGACAATGTTGTTTGTCATACTGCAAGAGACTTTCTAAGTAATTTCAGGCACACATATTCCTTTATTCATACACATGATGTAATGTTTTCACATAACCACACATATTACAATTGGTGATGCATTTATACCATGGTACATACATTGATTCCCCTATAGTGTTGATGTTATCAAGTGTTGAGCAAGTATTCCAAATTAGCATTGAGTGACTGTAAGCATTTGTGTCCTTAACTGTTCTGTAGCAAAGATATCCACCCCAGTTATACTTTGTATGTATAGAGTGGCAGAGACATCCCCCATCAATTTTAGCAGGTAAACTTTACAAGCAGATAAAGTACTGCTGATTGAATTACTTCACATGGGTGGAGTTTAACAGCTATGATAACAGTTCCACTGTGGTGAATGTGATTTGGAGGAGTTGTACAGCTTGATGTTCAATTCTAGCATAGGAATTCATTTCGTGTGAATGCATTGATGTCACACAACAACCATTACATCATGGCAGTATTATTCCTTGATATGTTACATAAACACATGTGAATGTGTCTGAGGAAGCCCATCAGGGTGAAAGAGCTAACCTACACCTACATTTTTATATTGTTTATGTGCCTCTAAATACATTTTGGATAACTTCTGTGCTTTGGATTTTGTTGGATTTTTACCTGCATTGAGAATTTTCTAGACACAGTTGTGTTCAGAACTTTGCCTGTACAGCCTTGGAGTGCTCTTGTGCTTTTTTTGACTTTGTATTTATTATCTGTTTAGCGTCAGGAGCACCTACTCTCTGGTCACGTGTTTTACTTGTTTTCATTTTATTCCTTGATATGTTACATGAACACATATGAATGTAGCTGTGGATTTCCTGAAAATGCACATTTGTTCTGCCAGTGTAATGGTGAGAGTGCTACCTTGGCACATGCATTGAGTATTGTGGTATACACAAGTGTGCTCCAGTTCTTGGGTGGTATGTGTACAAACATGCAGAGAAGCTGCCCTTGATCATGGGAGAGTGATAGAAGATTGATCACAACTGTGTGAACATTTGCATACTCATTTACTGGCCATCACTCTGGCATGTGGATTTGACATGCATTCTCAGGGATCCTTTCTTAATTCACACATTAATTTCATTTGTTGTCACAATATCCATTGCTACCTACTGTGGCAGATGCCAACAATAAACAGTTCTGGGGAATGCACTGCATCATTGTGTGGGGTTTGCTTCTGTTCTTATCTGATGGCACAACAACTGTGTCAGGTAGAAGTGCCTTACACAAGGGTATTACATATGTCACACTCTGCTCCCACATTTATAACACCACACACACCTACATGGTATGCATAACTATTAGAATATAGAGGTACATAATTCCCTTCAAGGGTGATCCTCTTCATACCTGCTTTAGATCTACTTCTGTGGTGTACACTGCTGATACAGTACACAGATCAGTGTTGACATTGATGGCATGGGTTTGATTCTTGCAAAATTAGATTGTGGCTTCTGAGTCATTCTTATTTCCAACATGTTATATTGATGAAATGCATGCTGTACAAATTTTCCATTTTGTGTGTACTGTCCTTGCAAACAGTCATCTCAACTCAGCATGTCAATGACATCCAAATGTCATGTAATTTACCTGTTACAATGTGAATTTGTGTAACTGTCACAGCCTATAATACTATGTCTGCTTTTATTTATCTACATTTGCTCAGAAATTTTGACCACCATTAATTATTCTGACATATGTTTACACAATTTTATTATTACAAATTTGTCTTTTTGACATAACTACCTTCACATCAATTATCATGCCAGAATTTGAACATTTACCCTCATCTCTTACATATTTCTGTATAAATCTCTTTGATTTCTGTGCACATTATCCTCATTGCACTTTTCCTGTTTGGTAACCCATATATTGTAGCTCCCTTTGCTGTTTCCTCTCCACTTTTACTTATTACTGCATTCATATATATGATTTATGTGCAGTATACTCAGTACACTTTCCCTGCCTGTATACAGCATTATTATTTAACTTGTGTACCTCTTCCTGCTGTCTGTGCAAGCACACTTAACAGGTTTGACCATAGATAAGCCTGTTTGTTTATTGTATGTGTGTGTACTGCTCAACATGGTTTCCTGGCCACCAACACCATTGCTGGCCATGGAAATGTGCTCACATTCTTGGTAGCATGATGAGCAGCAGGCATATGTGACTAGCGCTGCTGCTGCTACTGTTCATTGCACTAGCACAGAAACATCATGTAGGCTTTGTACAATTGTTCATGAATGCCAGTGTGAGTCTATTTTTGATTACCAGTGTGACTTCAGGCATGAAAATGTTAAATACCAGTAGCCCAGGTACTTGACTGTGGTACTGAGCAGATAAATTGTCTCTGTCCTAATAACTGCCATACACTGTTCCCTCATTTTAGTCACTTTTGTGTCTAATATAATATTGTTGGCCTTGCTTCAATTTCAATCACATTTTCTTCTAACAAATCATTTTTAATCATCTAGTCAAAGAAAACCCTGTTAAATCATTCAAAACATAATCTGGTTCACTCAACATTAAACTATTGAAAACATCATTTAGTTCACTCAAGATAAATGTGTGCTACAATCATTTGCAATGACATTGAACTGGATGGATTCTCTACATCAATCATGATACCTGATCTTTATTAATATAATACTGTGGTGAATTTTATTGTTTCTATTCCTATAAACCAGTCCCATCCACTTAAAATGAAGCCATTCACCCCCTCGCTATATATATATATATATATATATATATACACATATAAATATATGTAGAGAGAGAGAGAGCGTGAGCGAAAGTGAGTCAGATATAATATCTATGTATATATAGCTATAGATGTAAATATATATATATATATGTGTGTGTGTGTATGTATATGCCATTTCTTCTAAAACTGGGTAATTCCATACACAAGGCATATCATCCTCATATAACTGTCCAGTATTATTCAGACAGTTAAAAAAAACATAAATACCTATATGAGTTGGATTTATTCTTTTTATTAAGCATCATAGATGTACTTTTTAGATATATTACAAATCTTGTGGATCCCCCTTAATCTCATTGTATCCATTTCCAGTTGTAGAATATTATGTACTTTTAGCACATTGCAATATCCACTAAAGTAGCTGTATTGATGGATATATAATCCCTTTTTAATGCTATACATTAATATTTCCTCTTCTAATCCAGTCAATTAGTCAAATCCAATTACCAAAAGAGGAAAACAAAAATGTTTCTCATTATAAAGTTGATTCAATTTTCCTAATGAATTACCAGTATGTATGCTTTATATCGCCAACATGTTATGTGGGGCTTCCTAGCATCCTTCCTATCATGCTTCTACCACTGTACATGTAACCAAATGACTGGCATGTTATCTTAAGACAACTTATATTGAAACTCTATGCCTTGGTTTGCTCTGTCATTCCTATAAGTTATTTCAAATCATCACCACCAGAAAAAAAAAATCTTTAAAATAATTATAATCCTACAGCTTGTTTTTTGACTAAAATATATACGGACTTGTGTTTCTTAGAATAGCACATTTCAACAAATAAATGTAGATTAATGGCATAAAAAGGAATTTTCAAGTTATGTGTTAACCCAAAACTCACCTAATCCTGGAAGTTACTCTCATAAATGCATACTAGTTATCTATGCATACTTAGTGCACATATATCATCCTCGTAACTTTCAAAACAAATCATAGATTATATCACCTGTCAGTTTAATGTTTATAGCTTCTTCAGTAGAAATTGTCATGTCTACTCAGTAGCATAACTAGTGTAACAAATGGCATGCAAACCTTTGACTAAATTAAGTTTTCTCCTTTTTGAAAGACTAATTGCATCATATGTTAAATATTTAACAACAGGCAGTGTTCCTTCATTGACATGGAAATATGAAGCAAAATACTACGACTGGAATTGAATACACTTCCTTTCATTAATCTAAGTAAACAATAAACATTTAACATCTATAAATCAAACAGTATTCCAGCATCAGTCAGTGTAATTAGATAACATTTCTCAGGTAAGTGCTACCACAGAGCCATTCACATAAATTAATAATTAAACCCAGAGGACTTTCCCAATAGTCCTTGGTATAACCTGATCTAGATACAGCACTATAATTCAGATAATTTCTTCCATCTTATCTCACCACTCAGACCATGCATGTACCCTTATAATTATACATACCTCTCAGTTGTCCAGATTTTCACAGAATGTATAGATCTGCACCTTGTATTTTTTTATCTGTTCCTCACAGAATTTGTTTTCTAGCAAGTTACTGACAATTAAAGCCACTAATTAATCATATATATTTGAGTTTCTGACTTCATATCCTTCAGAAAATGCATGCTAATACAAAAAGCACAATTGTGTAAGTAAAACTTAATAGTAGATGTTCAAAGGATCACTGCTGCAGTAGCCTTAGCTATATGGGTTATATCCTGTCAAGGACAGAACAACCACTCAGCTTGCAAAGCTTCAGGGCACCTTCCACATGTCCAAACTTTCAGGCCCATTAGAATTTTCCTGCCAGCAGAGAGTGGGAGGCTGAGCCATTGAAAGGACAATGCTTAAATAAATAAATGTCTACACCCTGGCATAAAAAAAAAAACATACCAGAAACAAGGGGGATGGAAGGAGGGAGCGGCTACTGAAGCAGTGATCATTTGAACATTTACTGTTATATTAAGCTTTGCTTACACAACTATACTATATTCATCATATTGATCACTTCACTGCCGCAGTAGCCTTAGCTCTATGGGTAAATTATCTTAGCTAACTACATTTAGAAGGGGGAAGGAGAAAAGTCCAGGAGCCTCTGGAGAATTGTCCTAGCAATGCTTGACCTGGATCTAGAAGGAATCAAGCTTATAATGCTTTGTAAAATTATGTACAGAGGACCAAGTAGCAGCTTCTAGGATACTTCTAGAATCCAACCCTTTGCAAAAAGCCAGAGATGAAACCTAAGGCCCTGGTAAAGTGGGCCTTGACCCTGCCTGGAATAGTTTTGTTGTGGTGAGTATAGCATATGGCAATAGCTTTAGACTACTATTTGGAAATAGTCTGTTTTGACACAGATTGTCTCTTCTTCTTACATTCACAAAAAAATGAACATTTGATCCGAAGATCTAAAGGATTTATTTCTGTCAAGATATCTGAGCTGTCTCTGGACATCCAGGGTATTCCCTTATTTTTAGGTTTAGGAAAGAAAATGGGGAGAAGGATAATTTGCCTTAAACATGGATGCCACTTTAGGCATAAAATAATGATTAGTTCTTAAAGAAACCCTGCCCCTATGGAAAATGAGAGTTGACTGACCATAACAGCTTGCAACTCATATACTCAGATACATTTCTTGTGGAGTTCAGAGCAATCAGTAAAGTTTTTTACTGTGTTAAGATCCTGAAGTCAGCCAGATTACCTGGTTCAAATTGTGTTAGCTTCTGTAACACAAAATTAAGATTCCAAGGAGGTGCCATGAGTTTTCTTGGAGGCCTCTTATGCAAAACCTCTTTCAAGAACATTTTGACATGACACTGCATTGAAAGATGAGGATGCATGAGCACACATGTTGAAATGGTGGATAAATGAGCCTTGATAAAGGAATAAGAAAGGCCATAGGATAGTAACTCACACATAGGTTCATAGGTTCATAGGTTCATACTAGGCTATCTGCCCAAGGGCATTTACAAGCCTAGCCCATAGTTATGTGGCTTTCGCCACCCCTTTAGTTTGAATAAAAACTATGCCTGTCATTTTGCTGTGCCTCTGTCAAGCAGTGACACTGAAGTAATCCCTGGGGTATATCTGCGATCTCCCATCCATTGGTCAAGATTCCTCTTGAACAAGGCCAGCGAGGTGCTCTGCCTCACATGTACCGGGATTTTGTTCCACAGCATAGGGAGTCTCTGGGTGATGAATCTGTCCCTCCAGCACATTCTATTTATAACCGTGTCAAGGTTTAAGTCTCCCGCCCTTGTGGTTCTGAGGGATCTAGATTTTTTGAGGTGAAGCATATTCATCAAATCTGGGTCTGACATGGCCTTATATGTCAGGCACAGGTCACCTCTGAGCAAGCGGTATGAGACTGAATAGAGCTGGAGTTCATTCAGTCGGGCAGCATAAGACATATTTTTGAGACCCTTTATCCTTTTGGTGAGGAACTTTTGGGGCCTTTCAAGCTGCAGCAGGTCCACAAATGCATCTGTCCTTCTTTACTCTGTAGATGTAAAGTGGACTTGCCAACATGAATTAATGTGTGAGTATCTTACACCTTCTAGTATTAAATACATTTAGAATTGTACATAGCTGCAGAAGCTATTTCTGCACACACATCTCCTTTGTAACACTGCTTATGTCATGCTTTTCCAAGGTGCAGTGTGACTCACATGCAATCAGACTTCTTCTGTGGTGTGTGTGTATAATACACTTGTTTGTAGATTGTGCCAGTACATAGAGAGGGAGTTCAAATATAGGAATGACTGTCATTGGTGAGTGTGTGTTTCTTCCTCTTACTCTGTAGAGCAGGCTGCAAATGCAAATATGAGGTATATATCTATACAGTGTGCTTGTGCTATGCAACCACTTTTTAGTGGAAACATGAAGGTAATACACAATGGTGATCTCATACATTGAAATGTGCAGTGTCACAGTTGTCAAATAAATCTGTATTTGCTCTTGTGTTTCCGCAAACCTTCATTAGCTTGTGATGTTAGCTATATAGCTCAAATCCTGAAAGTCAGTATACATGTTGTTAACAGTATTGTTACCTACATGTGCTATGTTCAGGTGTAAATGTTGTTTCCTGTTACAATAGTTTACTCTGCATGTCCTTTGGAAAGGCTATGTTGAAGTCTGACATCATTTGAATAGATTGCCATTCCATTATGTTTGTAGTGAGACACCTCCTCAGGAGTAAGGGGATGAGATGATATAATCTATGTTATTGCCTAAGTAAGGGTTGTGTTCCAATACAGGATTATATCCATATTAGATATAAATGTTGTTCTACCATCACAGTGACTGCAACAAGGGGCTACAGGTATGATTGGATATACCTAGAATCAGACAATGTTGTCTGCCATACTGCAAGAGACTTTCTAAGTAATTTCAGGCACACATATTCCTCTATTCATACACATGATGTAATGTTTTCACATAACCACACATATTACAATTGGTGATGCAGTTATACCATGGTACATACATTGATTCCCCTATAGTGTTGATGTTATCAAGTGTTGAGCAAGTATTCCAAATTAGCATTGAGTGACTGTAAGCATTTGTGTCCTTAACTGTTCTGTAGCAAAGATATCCGCCCCAGTTATACTTTGTATGTATAGAGTGGCAGAGACATCCCCCATCAATTTTAGCAGGTAAACTTTACAAGCAGATAAAGTACTGCTGATTGAATGACTTCACATGGGTGGAGTTTAACAGCTATGATAACAGTTCCACTGTGGTGAATGTGATTTGGAGGAGTTGTACAGCTTGATGTTCAATTCTAGCATAGGAATTCATTTTGTGTGAATGCACTGATGTCACACAACAACCATTACATCATGGCAGTCTTATTCCTTGATATGTTACATAAACACATGTGAATGTGTCTGAGGAAGCCCATCAGGGTGAAAGAGCTAACCTACACCTACAGTTTTATATTGTTTATGTGCCTCTAAATACATTTTGGATAACTTCTGTGTTTTGGATTTCGTTGGATTTTTACCTGCACTGAGGATTTTCTAGACACAGTTGTGTTCAGAACTTTGTACAGCCTTGGAGTGCTCTTGTACTTTTTTTGATTTTGGATTTATTATTTGTTTAGCGTCAGGAACACTTACTCTCTGGTTGCATGTTTTTTCATTTTGTTCCTTGATATGTTACATGAACACGTGAATGTAGCTGTGGATTTCCTGAAAATGCACATTTGTTCTGCCAGTGTAATGGTGAGAGTGCTACCTTGGCACATGCATTGAGTATTGTGGTATACACAAGTGTGCTCCAGTTCTTGGGTGGTATGTGTAAAAACATGCAGAGAAGCTGCCCTTGATCATGGGAGAGTGATAGAAGATTGATCACAACTGTGTGAAAATTTGCATACTCATTTACTGGCCATCACTCTGACATGTGGATTTGACATGCATTCTCAGGGATCCTTTCTTAATTCACACATTAGTTTAATTTGTTGTCACAATATCCATTGCTACCTACTGTGGCAGATGCCAACAATAAACAGCTCTGGGGAATGCACTGCATCATTGTGTGGGGTTTGCTTCTGTTCTTATCTGATGGCACAACAACTGTGTCAGATAGGAGTGCCTTACACAAGGGTATTACATATGTCACACTCTGCTCCCACATTTGTAACACCACACACACCTACATGGTATGCATAACTATTAGAATATAGAGGTACATAATTCCCTTCAAGGGTGACCTCCTCATACCTGCTTTAGGTCTACTTCTGTGGTGTACACTGCTGATACAGTACACAGGTCACTGTTGACATTGATGGCATGGGTTTGATTCTTGCAAAATTAGATTGTGGCTTCTGAGTCATTCTTATTTCCAGCATGTCATATTGATGAAATGCATGCTGTGCAAATTTTCCATTTTGTGTGTACTGTCCTTGCAAACAGTCATCTCAACTCAGCATGTCAATGACATCCAAATGTCATGTAATTTACCTGTTACAATGTGAATTTGTGTAACTGTCACAGCCTATAATACTATGTCTGCTTTTATTTATCTACATTTGCTCAGAAATTTTGACCACCATTAATTATTCTGACATATGCTTGCACAATTTTATTATTACAAATTTGTCTTTTTGACATAACTACCTTCACATCAATTATCATGCCAGAATTTGAACATTTACCCTCATCTCTTACATATTTCTGTATAAATCTCTTTGATTTCTGTGCACATTATCCTCATTGCACTTTTCCTGTTTGGTAACCCATATATTGTATATGTGGGAATACATCAGCTCCAAAAAGAAGCTGCCACAAAGCCTCCTTTTGTTCCAATTTGTTATTCGTGTCACCTGTAAATATTCCCTATTCCCAGGGCTAAATGAAGTCATTAACATAAAGCGTTTTCTTATGTACAGATAACACAGACTTATATGTAAAAACTCATTTATATATATATATATATATATATATATATATACTTTTTTATCATTAGTTGTATTATTCATCATTTTAAATTCTATTGTAGTTTTTTATAGTAAGAATTTTTATTATAATATTTGTTACATCATTTCCTGTAATTAAGTATTTAAAGGAGGGGTAGGTGATTTTTCATGGTTTCTGATGAAGTTCACGTTATTAAAGTGGATGAAAGCGCTAAGTTTATTGTGCCTCAGTGTGGTCTTTGGTTTAGATCCTACGTTTTTTTCAGTTTGGTGTCTTATGGTGTGGTTTTTCAGTTTTTTCGTTTGTATTGATGGATATATAATCCCTTTTTAATGCTATACATTAATATTTCCTCTTCGAATCCAGTCAATTAGTCAAATCCAATTACCAAAAGAGGAAAACAAAAATTTTTCTCATTATAAAGTTGATTCAATTTTCCTAATGACTTACCAGTATGTATGCTTTATATCGCTAACATGTTATGTGGGGCTTCCTAGCATCCTTCCTATCACGCTTCTACCACTGTACATGTACCCAAATGACTGGCATGTTATCTTAAGACAACTTATATTGAAACTCTATGCCTTAGTTTGCTCTGTCATTCCTATAAGTTATTTCAAATCATCTCCACCAGAAAAAAAAAATCTTTAAAATAATTATAATCCTACAGCTTGTTTTTTTGACTAAAATATATACGGACTTGTGTTTCTTAGAATAGCATATTTCAACAAATAAATGTAGATTAATGGCATAAAAAGGAATTTTCAAGTTATGTGTTAACCCAAAACTCACCTCATCCTGGAAGTTACTCTCATAAATGCATACTAGTTATCTATGCATACTTAGTGCACATATATCATCCTCGTAACTTTCAAAACAAATCATAGATTATATCACCTGTCAGTTTAATGTTTATAGCTTCTTCAGTAGAAATTGTCATGTCTACTCAGTAGCATAACTAGTGTAACAAATGGCATGCAAACCTTTGACTAAATTAAGTTTTCTCCTTTTTGAAAGACTAATCGCATCATATGTTAAATATTTAACAACAGGCAGTGTTCCTTCATTGTCATGAAAATATAAAGCAAAATACTATAACTGGACTTGAATACACTTCCTTTCATTAATCTAAGTAAGCAATAAACATTTATCATCTATAAATCAAACAGTATTCCAGCATCAGTCAGTGTAATTAGATAACATTTCTCAGGTAAGTGCTACCACAGAGCCATGCACATAAATGAATAATTAAACCCAGAGGACTTTCCCAATAGTCCTTGGTATAACCTGATCTAGATACAGCACTATAATTCAGATAATTTCTTCCATCTTATCTCAACACTCAGACCATGCATGCACCCTTATAATTATACATACCTCTCAGTTGTCCAGATTTTCACAGAATGTATAGATTTGCACCTTGTATTTTTTATCTGCTCCTCACAGAATGTTTTCTAGCAAGTCATTGACAATTAAAGCCACTAATTAATAATATATATTTGAGTTTCTGACTTCATATCCTTCAGAAAATGCATGCTAATACAAAAAGCACAATTGCGTAAGTAAAACTTAATAGTAGATGTTCAAAGGATCACTGCTGCAGTAGCCTTAGCTATATGGATTATATCCTGTCAAGGACAGAACAACCACTCAGCTTGCAAAGCTTCAGGGCACCTTCCACATGTCCAAACTTTCAGGCCCATTAGAGTTTTCCTGCCAGCAGAGAGTGGGAGGCTGAGCCATTGAAAGGACAATGCTTAAATAAATAAATGTCTACACCCTGGCATAAAAAAAACCATACCAGAAACAAGGGGGATGGAAGGAGGGAGTGGCTACTGAAGCAGTGATCATTTGAACATTTACTGTTATATTAAGTTTTGCTTACACAACTATACTATATTCATCATATTGATCACTTCACTGCCGCAGTAGCCTTAGCTGTATGGGTAAATTATCTTAGCTAACTACATTTAGGAGGTGGAAGGAGAAAAGTCCAGGAGCCTCTGGAGAATTGTCCTAGCAAAGCTTGACCTGGATCTAGAAGGAATCAAGCTTATAATGCTTTGTAAAATTATGTACAGAGGACCAAGTAGCAGCTTCTAGGATACTTCTAGAATCCAACCCTTTGCAAAAAGCCAGAGATGAAACCTAAGGCCCTGGTAAAGTGGGCCTTGACCCTGCCTGGAATAGTTTTGTTGTGAGTATAGCATACGGTAATAGCTTTAGACTACTATTTGGAAATAGTCTGTTTTGACACAGATTGTCCCTTCTTCTTACATTCACAAAAAAATGAACATTTGATCCGAAGATCTAAAGGATTTATTTCTGTCAAGATATCTGAGCTGTCTCTGGACATCCAGGGTATTCCCTTATTTTTAGGTTTAGGAAAAGAAAATGGGGAGAAGGATAATTTGCCTTAAAGTAAACATGGATGCCACTTTTGGCATAAAATAATGATTAGTTCTTAAAGAAACCCTGTCCCTATGGAAAATGAGAGTTGACTCACCATAAGAGCTTGCAACTCAGATACTCAGATACACTTCTTGTGGAGTTCAGAGCAATCAGTAAAGCTTTTTACTGTGTTAAGATCCTGAAGTCAGCCAGATTACCTGGTTCAAATTGTGTTAGCTTCTGTAACACAAAATTAAGATTCCAAGGAGGTGCCATGAGTTTTCTTGGAGGCCTCTTATGCAAAACCTCTTTCAAGAACATTTTGACATGACACTGCATTGAAAGATGAGGGTGCATGAGCACACATGTTGGAATGGTGGATATATGAGCCTTGATAAAGGAATAAGAAAGGCTATAGGATAGTAACTCACACATATTTTGTAAAACCAGAGAACAACCAACTCTGAATTGATGATGGTTATGTTGGTTGCACCAACCAGAAAACCTTTTCCATTTGGTAATATATGATTTCCTAGTAGTAGGCTGTCTTGCCTCCATTAGTACCTGCTGCACATCCTAGTAAACAGGTGCATTAAAGGAATTAAGATCCTACCATTCAGGCAGTCAGTTGAAGTTGATTGATGTTGGATATCAAACACCCCTACTTTTGTGAGAGTAGAGCCAGTCTGTGAGGAAGACCCTGCCCATTTCAAAAGGAAGGGAGAACTGTAGTTTTGTAGGTCATAAGGGAGTCACCACATTGATTTTGGGGGATTTCTTCTGAATCTTTATAAAGTACCACGGATATTAGTGGAAAGGGTAGAAAAGATTAAACGAACATTCATGTCCAAGAAAAAGAAAAGGCATCTGTCTTCCAGGTCTTGCTGCATGGAGTCCTAGAACAGAAACTTGCCAGTTGGTTGTTTGAGAGGAAGCAAAAGAGGTCTACTTGAGAAACTTCCCAAAGGTGGAGCAAATCTTGGAAGACCACCCGGATCTAGTTTCCATTTGTGTGGGTCTGCCCTGGTCCTGCTAAGCTTGTCTGCCACACAATTTTGCTTTGGCACAGTGTAGGATGCCTGCAGAGTGAGATTGTGCTATGCAGCTATATTCCAAGCTAACATGGCTAGTCTGCAAAAGGGGTAGGACCTGTTCCACCCTTGCTTGTTGATTTATAGCATGACTGTGGTATTGTCTGTAACCAGCTGAAGAGGTCCCAGGAACCAAAGATGGTTCAGACAGTTGAAAGCTTTGAACAGGGCAAGCATCTCTTTGACATTTATGTGCTTGCATTTGTCCCAGATCACCTGCACTGTTAGCCCTCCAGAAACTGTTCCACAAGCAAATTCTGAAATGGTGGTGACTGACTGCTTTGGAGCAGGGAGGCAAACGGGGATACCAAGATTTAAGGATATCTATTGGCTCCAACCAGCACTTGGATTTGAAAAGATAAAGGGTGTTGATGCTGGGACCAAAGAGATTTCAGATACCACTCTATCTTTCTCATGTGGAATCTTGCCAGGAGTATTAAAGATGCTGATAAGGGAGGCACAGTTGTCATCATGAATAAAGATTACTATTTCACTAGTTTCTCTGAAATTGTGACTGACAGGCTAGCATTTAATGAAATCACTAGTGTGCAGGTTGATAAATATATTAATAATATTAACACACTGTTGTATGACCTTCAAATGATGAGTGACATTTCTTTAGATATGTTTATGTACTTTACGGTCCCCCATCCAGTTATACCAATACTATATGGTATACCAAAGATACGTAAGTCTATAGACAAACCACCGATAAGACCAATAGTCTCTGGATGCGGATGGGTTTCCTCACCAGTATCCACTTATTTGCCAAGTGAATTAAGTAAATATCTTAAGCATGTTAAGGGCTATATCAGAGACACAGCTGACGTTTTATAACAACTCGATGGATGGTTTAGGGCAAAGACCATAACTGAGTTTTTAATGGTATCACTAGATATAAAATCACTATTCACCATGATACCGAATGCCTATGGTGTGTCTGCTATTAGACAGCTTTTGTGTAGACATCACTATGGATCAGGAAGGCAGGTTGAAACCATCTGTGAATTATTGGATACAGTACTGGGAAATAATATCTTCATATTTGACAAAAAGTACTATCATCAACTATCAGGGGGTGGCCATGGGCACTCCTGTAGCAAACACCTATGCGACTTTAGTTTTGAGTGATTGCAAAAATGGCAATATATATCTGGCCCTGACTGTTTTGCTAAAATGATTGTATTCTTTAAAAGATTTGTGGATGATGTGTTTTTTATTTGGGATGACAATGAAGTTGATTTAACTATGTTTTTAGACTATTTGAATAGTATGACAGACTTCTTAAAATTTTCTATGCATTCTTCCTCAAATAAAATCAAATTTTTGGATGTTAACATCAAATATGAAGGATCTGTGTTACAAACATCTGTTTTTAAAAAAAGATGTACAGAGAAATAAATATCTGCATAGAAAAAGTATGCATCCCACGCACATCTATAAAGGGATTGTTGAGGCACAGGTAACACGCATGAGTAAGCTCAACACTAATGATTTAGAATGCATAAAACAGATTGATTTACTAAAAGGGGTAATGAAAAAGATATGTTAGTTAGTGTTGAAATGACATATTGGAGATAAGGCATTCATTAACTAGACTGTACTTTAATAATGCACCTAGTGAACCTGTTAGAATTGTGAATACAGACCAACAAAGTAGTGTGCGATACATAACTAAATATAGTAGATGCAGCTATGGGATTAGAAAGGTTATATCTGATAACTGGGAAATACTTAGAACTCTACCCGAGTTACGTAGAGACATTAATGAAACACCAATGTTTACATATCGGAATTGTTCTAATCTGAAAAATAGGTTATGTTATAAAGATATGCAGGATAACATGGCTAAGAGTAAGACTATAAAGCAAGGTACCTTTGCATGTTTCAATTGTTGTTGCACATATATTGAGAAGAATAATGTCTTTATACATCCTGTGACAGGTGCTACCTTTAGATGTTATGCTTCATGTAATATTAGCAATGTTATATATCTAGCTACATGCACAAAATGCATAAGTTTTTATATAGGTAAATCAACAAAACATCTGAAAGATAGGATTATTGAACATAACTCAGATATTAGGTGGGGTGTCATGAGCAATTCACTTGCTAAACATATATATCTGAGAATACTACGCATAACTTTAGGTTTAGAGTCATTGATTTTTTTGATAAAATCTGTGAGAAGGGGTGATATGAATACTAAATTAGAGAACAAGGAGTATAATTGGATCTTACGTTTGGGGGCAGATTACCCGCCTGGCATGAATCAAACTGTCTCTATTAAATCTGTACTTAAAGCAAGACAAGCAATTATATAAACTAATTTAATTTAATAATTCTATAATGTTTTTATTATTAAGTAAATATTTTTATGCTTCAAGTTTTATGCTTCGGTTTTTGTATTTTTATTTCACTGTGGCTTTATGTTGTTAGGCATTGAATGTTTACTGCTTTGTTTTTATTGGCTCTTTAATTAATCCTCACAATTTAAAAGAAACATTTACTGGGCTGATGTTATTAACACTGAAGAAGGTTATTTGATACCTGAAAGCTCTGTATGTTATTTTGTGGATTTTGTCTGGATTGTTATTAAATTGTTTTAAACTGTCCTACATTATTGTCAGTGGCTTTGTTCTGATTTTTTTACATTTTGTGACACTGCACTTTTACTCTGGTTACTGTTTTTGTTGTTGGACAATGTCTAGTTGACAATCTTGTCTGAAGGAGTCAATAAAGAGTTTTGAATGCCCTCTTGGAATCTCAGCTTGTATAAGACATCTTGTGCCCGAGAGAGAAATTCTTGACACTTTGAAAAAGACTCTGCAAAAATAAACAAGTCATCTAAATATGGAGAAATGTGGATACTCTGTAGATTGCAATGAGCTGTAATTGGAGCTTTATACTTTTTGAACACTCTTGGTTCATTGGATAGTCTGAAGTATAAGGAAGAGAACTGATAATGTTACCAGACAGATAAAATGTTAAGAAATGCCTAAAGTCTGGATGAATAGGGTTGTGATGATAAGCATCTTTTAAGTCTAGTGTTGTCAGGAAACTTGAAAGAGGAAGAAGAGGTAACAGGTTGCAAAGTGACATAATTTTGAAAGAGATTATATACCAAAAGACCAACCATCTCACAATAATAAATTTATTCAATACACTGCAATACTGAAAAGCTTTTGAGTACAAGACTCTTTCTCAATGCAAACAGTTTAAGCCATCAGCTCAACACTTAAATAATAATTTAAAATTACAGCCAGCCTATCAGTTAGAATTAATTAATTCTGTAAAGCCAACCCTTTAATTACCTGTAAAAACACATCATCATCATCTTCTTTCAGCTTTTCCCGTTAGGGGTTGCCACAACAGATCAACTGTTTCCATTTCTTCCTGTCCTCTGCATTGTGCTGTGTCACACCAACCACCTGCATGTCCTCTCTCACCACATCCATAAACCTTATCTTAGGCCATCCTCTTTTCCTGTTACCTGGCAGCTTCATCCTTAGCATCTTTTTCCCAATATACTCAGCATCCCTCCTCAGCACATGTCCAAACCAATGTAATCTTGCCTCTCTGCTTTGTCTCCAAACCTTCCAACCTGGGTTGACCCTCTAATATAATTATTCCTGATGCTGTCCACCCTCGTCACACCCAGTGCAAATCTTAACATCTTTAACTCTGCACATCCAGCTCTAACTCCTGCCTTTTTGGCAATGCCACTGTCTCCAACCCGTATAACATAACTGGTCTCACTACCCTTTTGTAGACCTTCCCTTTCACTCTTACTGGTACTTGTCTGTCACAAATCACTCCTGACACTCTTCTCCACCCACTCCATCCTGCCTGTACTCTCTTCTTCATCTCTCTTCCACACTCACCGTTACTCTGAACTATTGATCCCAAGTATTTAAACACATCCACCTTCGCCACGTCTACTCCTTGCATCCTCACCATTCCTCTATCCTCCCTCTCATTCACACACATATATTCTGTCTTAGTCCTGCTGACCTTCATTCCTCTTCTCTCTAGAGCATATCTCCATCTGTTCACGGTCTCCTCCACCTGTTCCCTACTCTCACTACAAATCACAATGTCATCTGAAAACACCATAGTCCATGGGGACTCACCAGTAAAAACACATAAAATGTAAAAACAATGTAAGAACAGTATAAAAATTCTAATATAACATTAAATAATAGACTTTTTAAAGTCGGTATGGGCTTAATGCTATTTACCTATTTAAGCCAGGCAGGACATCTGCCGTAAAATAATTTATCTATCTATAGTCCACTGTTTCAGTAATAGTAATAATATTCCCACCCCTATAATTCAAATCTATCTAAACTTAAAGAAATTTTCATTTCCATAACATTGAATATGCTTATATAAACCATTTGTGTCTAACTTTCAACAAATTTCTGACATATTTGATGCTATCCTATCTTTTAATTTATTATTCATCTTACCTATATAGAAGCTTGAACATGTTCTACAGTTAGCGAGATAAATCACATTTTCAGTAGTAAAGGTTTGGAAAACAACATTCTTTTTAGAAACTGGATGCATAAAATATGTGTCAGTGTTTGTATCTTTACAGAAGCTACAGTTATAGCAAGGAATAGTCTGTCTCTTATTCATTATATTTTGTTTCCATCTGTTAATCTTAAAATCCTTATAACATAGCAGTTGCTTAAGTTTTTTATCCTTCCCATACACGAAACATGGTCTTCATTAATAATCTTACAAAGTTCATTATCTGATCATAGTATAGTCCAAGTTTTCTCTATAATTTTCTTCATTTGCTGTGTTTGCCTATTATAGTTAGTAAAGTAGTTAAGAGACCAGTTCCTATTATCCATTATAGCTTTATTATTACCAGTAGGTTGATTACTATACAAGTATGGACAAGCCTTTCCATCACATTCAGAGACCGCATATTCAATACCCTTCTTGGTACTATGTATATGTGTAAACAAAATAGTCTGATTTGGAGGATGAGGAATTATCCCCTGTAAAGGAGGAGTTTCCTCCCACTTCCATCTATAACCTTGATATGTGGCTTTCAGAACATATTTGATTGAAACTAGCTGCTGCAAAAGAGGAAAACGGAAATTCAGAGTTTTTCGAAGAAAAAAAAGAAGCCAGGGTGATTCACAAGGTCTCTTCAATAGTCATTCAGACATATTGGACTGTCCTGGTTTTGGAAGGACTGAGACTTTTTGGAACCCCCTTGTCATTTCTTCATAAATGTCCATTTACCTGTATTTTGCTGAGACTGTTTATTATGTTTCTTTCTTCTTTCTTTTTTTTTTTGCCAAAATTGGATGAGGAGATAGAAAACCCTTGGAAATTTTGGAAAAGTAGGGCTGAAAAATCTTAGACATTCCCTGGATTAGCTTGCTCCTTTCATCACACTTTTTGATCACCTCTAAAGCAAAGGGGCAATCACTAAATCTCTATCCAAGGGAGAATTTAAAATTTCATTTTTAACATCTTCTGGGAGGTTCTGAGAATGTAGCCATGCAAACCTTCTCAAACAGTACTAGTGACCATAGTCCTGGAAGTAGTATCAAGAGAGTTATACACACACTGCAAACAATGAGTAGTGACCTGTACAAAAGAAGAAATTAAGTTATTTAAAGCAGAGTATTCCTTATATGAAGAAACTGTAGATCAAATACTCCTCATACTTCACAATATGTCAGAACAAACTTTAAACATACGAGGCTGGCAATTCAAAGTTCTGAAAATCAAAGCAGAAGTAAACACTTTTTCCCATACATATCAATAATTTCTCCATCCTTATCAGAAAGATTACAACTGGAATTAACTAAGTTCTTAGCAGCAGTGGGGTAAACTAAAGTTATAGCTGCTGGGTCAGGTTTGGGAATAGTGTAGAAAAATGTAAGACTAAGGAACTTTATATATCCTATCTGCCTTTTAGGGGCAGCAGGCTGACTGTCAGGAAAATTGCAAGCAGTAATACACACATCCTCTAAAGCAGACAGAAGAGGAGGAATGGGTATAGGTTCTTGAAAATCCTTCTATAATAACTCCTAGTATTTTCAGAGCAAGTGAGAAACCTCAGTGTTCCATTGAAAACACTTGCACATTCTACCAAGTCTCAGAGAAAGAGAAACCCCCACAGGGAGAATCAAAAACTGAGGTCACCTCTGAGTCTGAATCAGAAATCTGAGTAAAAAAGAAATGTATCCATCCCTGCATCTTCCTGTTCAGATTCAGAATCTTGAATCTCTTCAGTAAAGTAGGAATCCCGCTTTCTTTTACCAGAAACTACTTTACAAGAAGGGCCAATAGCCTGAATTAAACCATGAGCCATACTTACTAAACTACTCCTATTCAAAGAAAATTGAGGCAGTGTAGATACATGATTTGTTTTCTGTTTCTTTTTGACAGGAAAAATGGTGATAACCATGTTACTAATGGCAGCAACAGCAACTTTTGCAGGGATGGGCACAATGTTCTGACACAACAGGGAAAACTTCCCTATTCCCTCTTCCAGGACCAACAAGATTGGTTCTCCCCTGCCCACTGAGGGAACTCCAACAGCCTTAGAAGACATGACTAACCTCTGGCCCATTGTGGCTCTAGGTGCTACACCAGAGGGATCAGGGTTAAAGAAGAGTGGTCTGGGGTATAAAAATGGTCAGAGTTACCCAGTTGGGGCTGAGGCAAATTGATAGCCTGGTCTGGTGGCAAAGGCTGCTTGTTTATTTTTTTCTTTTTGTTGCTGGAAGAAGGACCGACAGTGGGATTGGTTGTCTGTTCCATGGTTAAGCTGAAAATGTATTTTTATTTTTATTTATTTATTTAACATTTGTTTACTGAGAAAGTCCGACTGTGCAGAAAACCATTTTCAGTGGAGGCCCAGGGAGAAAAGCTCCACATTCATACAAGTTTACTAAGATATAAAACAAACTGATGTATATGATACATAGATACAAAAAAATTCAAAGCTTAACAAAGCAAAAAAAAAAAAAAATACATGAATACATTCTATTTTTTCTTATCTACAGAGATTTTAACAGCATTACAGTGGATAATATATGTCATGGAAATAATTACATTAACAAAAAGGGTTAAAATAACACTGTGGGATAGAAGTAGTTAGCGTCTTGGTTTGTGGAATATCTGGGTAGCAGGAAGGGAAAGTTAGATGGAATATCTGTCTGTCCCTGTCCCCTTCAATAAGCAGATCACACTAAATGACATTTGATGACCTTTATTAAACTTTCATAACATAGCTTGATAACTAACATTTACTATCTACAATGGAACACAGTATATTTTCTTTTACTCACAGCATAAACATCCATGTAATGTTAATCAAGACAGTGTGACCTACTCATCCTGTCCCCATAAACAGCGTCCATACTTCTCCTTACTTACTTTACTTATGAAGCAGTATCCAAGACTCACTTCATATCCCATTTATTGAAATTACCCATACAACCTTTACTTATGAAGCAGCATCCAAGACTCACTTCATACACCATTTATTGAATTACCTTCCACCAAAAAAGCAGAATCCTTACCTCCGTTTATTTATTTAACAAGCAGCCTCCAGCTGCTCCCTTACTTTTCCAAACCCTTAAAATGAATATCCAAACACCAGAGTGGGAACAGAAGAGGGCAAGCGTGTCCCTATTCTCCACCAACCAGCCTGACTAGGCTGTTCCCTCTCTTCCCTACCAAATGTCCAACCTAACTGCTCATTAAAAGGCATTAAGCCAAACATCATTCAGTACGGCATCCTCTTTAAATAAACTGGATCCATGTTATCACCTCCCAAAGTCCCCTCACATAAATAGCCAAAATAGCCAATTGCCTGAACAGCTAAACCCTGATCCCTCTACAATGCTAAAGTAACCGACCATAACCTCATAACCTAACATAACCTCTGTATACTGGGTAAATTCTCTTTACCCGACAACCAATAGTAGCGTCCCAATGATTCCCATGTCACTACCTGCCAAATGCACCACCAAACACTAAATCCACTCCAGACAAAACCCCACAAGCACAATGTACCACCAAAACTCTAAAAAGCCCAATATCACCTGAAATAAACAAAGTCAGTGACATGCCATCATGCCTAACTTCAGCCCCTTTCTCCCCACAATAGATATCCTAATGATCAAAATGAGATTTCCTTTTATAATGGATCACTTACCTAGTAATCCTGCCATCATACCCACTATCCATTATAAGGTAAGAAAGCATTTGGCAAGCGGAATGCCCCCTGTTAATGACACCATTATATCCCTGAAGGAATAACCACACAACCTGTAGGCCAATGACCATCCATATGCCAATGCCAGCTCTTGCAACCAGCTTACCTTGACAATAGGCAAGGTCTGCCAGTCTTCACACTATCAAACCTATCCTTCTAGCATCAGAAACACAATCTGAAAAGTTAGTAACTTAACATAACCCTGTCACCCATGCAAATGTAAAAATTACAGCTAAATCCTCCTTGACCAACTGGAGTGTCCCACCCTGTTTACAAGCCTGAACCAAATAACTCAACAACTTGTCTTGCCAGTCTCCCACCTCCTGGTGGCTGCAACACAATTTGACCAAGCTAACACCCCTACCATATGCTTTACTTATAAAAGCTGCCCCAGAATCCTGCAACAAGCGTCAAATTCTGCTAACCCATCTGACAACCAGCAAACCATACCACTGTCATATCAATCAAGTAAAAAATAGGCCCTATTCACTCAGACTTCCACAGCTAAAACTATGATGCCTGCTAAATTGAACCCAGCACCAAATTCCCACATCCCTTGGACTACCCCTTTAAAGCTTTAATTTCAATGTGTCACCTTACATGCAATAATGAATCGACCCAATACATCTGCTAGGAGACCCAAAACCAAGCCTTGCTTAATCCTCATCTCTTCAGCCTAGCCACTGGAAGCCTAGTTCCTAAGTATCCCCAAGCCTCCCATACCTGCAATGCCCATCAAAACCCCACCTACTCTTAGCCGCACATGTTACTTACAAACTTTCTATCAGGGTGAGGAAAAGAATATCAACCCAACTAAATAAGCCTACCCTTCTCTATCCCTCCTCCACCCTACCTCCCTAATTACTTCTTTCCATGGTAAGAGACAGAGTTCTACATATTGTCTCCCACACTCCAAGATTCCATAGAAAATCCCTAAGAAAACCCCATCTATTATCCATGCAACAAAACAACCCATACCATTAACCAACATGCCTCCCCGTCTGTCACCAATGCTACTGAATACCTACCCACACACTTCAAAAAAATGTGTGAAACCTACGTGCCACCCACAAACATGCCACAGTTCCGCCCCCTTTAACTTAGCAATATCAACAAGCCAAGGCCATATCCTGCTGCAACTAATCCACCATGCACTACCTAAAGGTCCCCTCACTTGTAGGCAGTAAGCCAGTAACACCTCAAACCTTACCTATTGTTTATAATTACTAATACCATCAGACTAACCCCATCCACATCAATGAGTTCACATGTCCTTGTACTCCCCTGTTCCAAACCCTTCTTCCCAGTAAAAGTAAAAGGTCTGGAGTTGGCACGCTTTTTAAAGGGGGACTCTACCTACCATACCCCCCAACATTACCAAAGGTACATGTTTCTAATAAGAAGAATGCAAGTAGTAGCGACACATGCTCCCCGAAAAGTCACCAGCCTCATTTGATCATTCCTACTCACAAAAGATGACACCCACAAATCCCCTTCATAGGCCGTGCTTACCAGCTAACCTTTTCACATACCGGCACTGTGACACCCCCCATGACCCCCAATCAAAGATGGCAAAAGCACACACAACAAAAAAAGAAAAAAATGGAAAATTCTCCCACCCACAATTATGATGCCTAACTTGATGTAGCATAAACCAATTAACATGCCTTCAGGTGACCAACTGATGTGACTGTGCACGTCCTTTACAACCTCATTGCCCATCACTCCAGCTACCGGCACAATGTCCACTGTGAGCTCATCAGTCATTGATCTGTAAAAGAAAAGAAACTGTAAATTCACTGCCACAAACCAAACATCTTAACCTGAATGCTATCAAGCTTCCTAGATGAAGCTGTTAATATGCCATGATATGCCATTAGTATGTCTACCACATTCTGCCCATTTGTTCCATTTAGCTTGTATATCAATATATAAATATAAATATATAAATATTTTATTATTTTTAAGGCACCAGAACTTGCCTATGCTTCCCAACTAACCCCCACCCCCTGCCACCAACCCTCCCACAAACCCACAATGCCGGTGAAATCATTGGCTTGAATTGGTCAGCCCAACAGCAGCCATGGCCTGAACTTAACTGCCATTAGCCATAAAAAAAAAAAAAAAAAGATTTAAAGTGCCATATTGGTATCAAAGTGCTCAAATGATGGCCCTGTGTTTCCAAAGCCAAGCCAAACGACCTTCCTTCTCACAAAATCTGGTCCCAATCTTTCTAGTCTTGGTAGCAGAAATAGTATCTGTAATTTATTCAGGTGTACTAATTCTGATTCTAAACATTTAACTGTACACTATACCCTGCAATCTGCCTGGTCTGCAGATCAATACAAGAAAAGCACTGTATTCGATACACATGTCTGAAACACTCCAGCAAAGCACCCTCTTTTGAAAATGAACCAAGACCTAGGAAAAGAAAAAGAAACCCACACACCTGACCTGCCAGAAAAGCCTGCACCATTCCCTCTCACCGTGCCCATTTGGATCTATCACTCACAAACTCACTTGTACCATCTAAACTCATATCCCACCAAAGAAGCCATACAATTACCTTGCCAGCAAGTCACTTCACTCAGTGAAAACCCTAATGAAACAATTCATTACCCTGCCAGCTAACCAGCAATTCTGGATTAAAGGCCATGCCGTATCCATCACATGTAAAACGTTAACTTCTTCAGCCTGCTTTAATATGTTTGCGCACTATCCACTACATTTAAATTATGTTAAACCTGAAGCAGAATAGAACTACCCCATTTTATTAAAAAAATCCTCGGTTGCCTAAAACCTGGTGAACTTTAAAGTCGACTGGAACGTGTAGTAGAAAACGTGCCTACTTTCTAGGCACAAAGTGGGAAGGGGATGCATTTTCAAGGCTGACAGTTTTCAATGATGCATGCAGTTTTGTGGCGTTCACATATGTAGTTGCATTTAAGCAGGAGTTGTGCTTGTTAGGACCAACCCCCCACTTCATCATTGTTTTTTTTTTTTTTTGTCTATCCACTCACCCATTGCTCAATGTCTCTGATGATCCATGAAACTTTCCTGTGATCCTAGCATTGTAGCGTCAGCCTGTCACTGATCCACACCAGTGCTGCTCCGAACAGGCCAGAACAAAAGGCTCCATAAAAGCTCACCCTCCCTTCGACTGTAAATAGCAATAAATCTCATTTATTTTTTTTCTCCGTGCTAAAGGGCACGCAGTGTAAAACTCACAAACACCTGATATCCTACCGGGAACCCAGCCCCCTTGCCTTGCCACAAATACAACCACTGCACCTCTCCTGAGCAACAGACTTCGGCGAAATTTAAGTGTATTAACCCACCAGATGCACAGTAGCAAGCCCTGCCCAAACCCCGCCTGTGACCATTTTGACTGCACCGCCCACTGTTTGATTGAAAGATGCCACGAAAACACTAGGTAATATAGACCTACAAACAGATTAGTAAAATTATAAAGAAATTACAGAAAACATTATACGTATATACGTATAACAGTAATTATATGCTTATTGCAAAATACTTGTGTACTGACTCATTTGGCGTCTTAAAAAGTTCATGTTCCTCGAAATTCCTCAAAGTTCCACATTAAAGAGTCTGTCACACATTTTGCCCATTTGTTCCACATTATGAAGGCGAGTGTTCCTCGTTTTGGCAATGGAAGGTTGAGAGCTATGGCTCTTTCATTCTACTTTTACCAATGTTTTTATTAGTGGAACCATGGTGTTCATGTCAGTGGCTCTTTCATTCTACCGTTGCTTGAATGTTTTCATTAGTGGAACCACATTGTTTATGTCAATGGCCTTTCATTCTACTGTTACTTGAATGCTTTTATTAGTGGAATCGCAGTGCTTATGTCAGTAGCTATTTCATTCTTCTGTTACCTGAAAGCTTTTATTAGTTTACCCGCAGCGTTTCTGTCAGTGGCTCTTTCATTCTATTGTTGCCTAAATGCTTTTACTAGTGGAACTAGGGTTTCTCCCAGTGTCTCTTTCATTCTACTGTTACCTGAATGTTTGTTTATTGGAACTGCAGTGTTCATGTCAGTGGCTTTTCATTTCATTGCTACCCGAATGTTTTATTAGTGGAATGGCAATATTTATGTCCGTGGCTTTTGGACTAGAACGGAAAAGTTTGGAAAGAAAAAAAACTGTGTGTGTTGGGGGGATTTGAACCCAGGTTTTCCACATTGCAGGTAAGGACTTGCCACCACTGTTCCAGAATTAATCCAGTACAATAATATGGGTGGGACTGTCAGCTAGTTAGTATTATGCCATCCCATTGTGATATAGGGTGGTAGTAAGAAACTGTATTTCCTGGTTTGCAAGAATTGTCACAAGGGTTGCTAACCCTTAAATGCCCCCAGTGTACCTGTATTTTCCTGCAGGGTTGGAAGTATTTTGATTGCGCTAATAATTGTATAGGAGGTGGACCGCTCCACCCTCCCACATGTCAATCACGGCGGGCATGCGCATTCCTGCACGAACTCGGTGGTGGGTTAATACATTTCAATTTTGCACAGACTTCAGTGGAACAGTCAACCACTGAGAGGTCTTTCCCTGATGGCAGCCATCACTTGCGTGCACTCCCAAGTCTGTGAAAAACTACCCTTAAATGGTGCAAGGACCAGACCAGCACGGGCATCAAATATATACTCCGATACCCCACAAAACATCTATTTATTGCTAAATACGCCCCACCCAGATGCAGAACCTGCCAAATAAACAGCTGGCCTAAAACAGAGCCCCTTGACAAGAAAAGTGCCAGTAACCATACTCCTCAAACTCGTACAACCGAAAATCTCGACAAAGCCATAACAAAAGGAATTGCCCTGAGGTAAACCCTTCAAAATTTCTCCAGAGAAATTTAGCAGGTAGACAGAATAACAGGCTGTTCACTAACCTGACTACTCCCTAAAGCCAAACGTTTTAACTCAGATAAACCTTACCCATTACCCCCATACTCACTTCCACAGTCACACCACTAGTAACCAAAGGCCTACCTGACCAGCCACGCTCTTACCAGTCGTCATGGACATAATCCTGCTCTGTAGCAAGTTCACGTAAAAATGTGATTACTTACTCAGCTACACTTGTCTAAACCCCTTAAGCCCCTCCCCACCCTTACCTCATTTCCTCCCAGACATTCCTCCATCCATTTAACCCTTTCCATTCCCAAACCATCTAACTCCCACTAGTATATTTATCTAACCCCCCTTCTGAAGATGTCCCTGGACAAATTGGTTTGTTGCCAAACCTCATTTAGCAGTAGTAGTAGTATAGATTGGTAAGATAGAGCAGTATGAAGAAAATGGTGCCTCTTTCCCAGAGACAAACAGCAATTCACAATGAACACTAACAGTCCACAAAAGTTATATTTTTGACAGAAAAACCCACTAAAAAGAACTTTAAAACTTTTTTCCAGCCCTCAAAAATTAAAATAAACACAATTTCTCCATAGAAAAAATGTTTTCTTTTACTTTATACCACTTTTAAACTGACAGGAAAAATGATCATTCCATTCAAAAGTATGTTATAATCTTGAGACATTCTCCATGAAAACACAACACTCCTAGCTTTTTGAAAAGGAAAGTAATAAAACATCAGCAAAATTAAGAAAGTGGAAGGTCTTTTTACCAAAGGGAACTTAACTGCCAGCAAAGGAAAGCACAAGCTGGCCATTAAACCTCGAAACCTCAGAGGAGAGTACTCTTCGGAGGCAGTAAAGCTGTGAAAGACACAGCTGTGATATTTGAGTCAGCTCAGCTTGAGCTTCCTGACAATTTGTAGACATGGAAGGTGCCCTCAAGCTTTGTAAGCTCAGGCTGTTCTGGCCTTGGCAGGATATAACTCATATAGCTAAGGCTACTGCAGCAGTGATCAATGTGATGAACATCCTGTTATTCCAGCTACTTTCTGTTTATGAGAGCAATGTTTGTAGTCTGTTCCTGTTTGTCCCCACATTCTTTTTCTCTTTGCCCAAATGCTTGCACTTAGAGGTTTAGAGGTATATAGTCATGTACTTCCAGGTTATCCTACAATAATAAACAGTAATAATAGAATATCAACACAGTCCTCAACCATCTATAGAATGCATCTAGCTTCAAACATTTATACAGCACATCCACCTTAAACTAACAACTCCAAAATAATATCTAAACTAGTGTTGTCATTGTCATTGACTCCTTGTTTCCTGATGTATATTTGGAGTATTCTTTTATGCCACTATATTGTAGTACAGTATAGAACAGTATGCACACACTGAACAAACATACAATCTTGCAATTACAATTGAAATGAACATTATATATAATTAAAAATTATAACAAAAAGTCAATTAAAACTCACATCTTTTATTGCTGATCTTGGTGTATCAATGCATAGTCTCTGGCAAATAACATTTTCTGTGTTTACATATAGCTAAACATTGTTTTGACAGCAAATGTACAGGTGACTAATGTGCCAAATAATATGGGTGAAACAGAATATTACTATTTTATTACATTGAAAAGCCCATGCTATATACACACATTAGATTTAAGCACACAAATCACTACTTAACAAAAGCAGATTTACAACAAACAAAAAATAACACATATCACACCACCAATCCACAATAGTAATATAGGCATTTTTAATGTGCATTACATATGTTGTAACTGGGTTCACTTTACATGCTCAAAATGCTAAAATATCGAATTTTAGAATTTCTAGCCTGTAAAGTCGAACGGATGGAAACTGCAAACCCGGAAGTGTCAAATGGATTATGTCAAACCCACGGTATGAATAGCGCATTAGGTAAGAGTACTGTTTTTGAGGTTTGGGGGAGGGTATGTGTGTGTTGGAGTGTGTTGGGATGTTTGAGGTGTGGATTAGGGTAAGTGTTGTGCAGTGTGAACGTCTTAGTGTTGGGAGTTCTGGTGTTTGTGTATGTGATGTGTGTTTATGCAGGGGGCTGTGGAATGTGCAATGCTGGGTTGTGTGTATTTTGAAGTGTTGTGCGACCTCAGAGTTAGTATATATAAGTAGGGGGGGGGTGCAGGGGGGTTTTGCCCCCCTGAAAATACTAAGGGTAGGTGTGTGTATGTGTATGGTTATGTGCGTATGTGTTATGTTTATTGTAGGGAAGTGTTGGGAGGTATGTGCACTGGTCTATGTATGTGTTTTGTAGTGTATGATGTGTGTTTGATGGGAATTTGTAGATTTGCAGTTTTGTGTTTTGTGTTTGTGTATGTTTAGCGTTTAGGGGATTCGACTCTATAGTTTTGTGATACTGAATTTCAATAATTCAGTATTTTGATACTATGAAGTGAATCCGTGGTAACTACATTGTATAAATGTACAGTATGTGGAAGGTGTACTCCAATTGTATTTATATGTATCCCAATGCTGGAAATACAAAGTACTGACTTAGATAACTGATGGTACAAGAATATTATTATAAGGATGTGACAAAGACTGCAGGGTAATATGCAGATTAAGTGTATTAACATCCCCTCGTTGCATGCCAATAGAAAACTAATTATTATTTCTGAGTCTGCTAGTTTGTATTGTCTATGTAGTTACCTGATTTGGCCACACATCATCAGCACATTTTATTATATTATTGCTCATCATGAAACATATTACAACATTTAGCACAGCTAATTTTTACATATTTCCATAAAACGTGGACCACTGGCAACTATATACATGAAATAGCAATACATCCCCACTATACACAGTACAACACACATAAAAGTACACCAAGCCCAAGACACCTTGTTCCATAGATTGTATACAACTTGCCAAAAAAAAAAATTACAAAACACGTACAGAAAAGAAAAAAAGGCTAGACCCTATGTGTTTTACATATGCACGAGCTTCATTATACATGCAAATGTTAAACTGTTTGAGTAAACATAATTTATGTTAACCACATTTCATGTTCCCTGTATATGTCACTATTGGAAGTTCACTAAGTATCACATGACTCCTGTTATGTAATCATATAACCTTTCTACAAGCAGGCATTAAACTGTCTTGGGTGACTGGAAAATATGATTAGGAGTAGTGGTATGGGACTTTATTGTTTCCGTTAACTTGTGTGCACAGTAATTGCATTATTAATA